>NW_027287538.1:15789621-15792121 GCF_022747635.1 Hetaerina americana | reverse complement strand
AAACCTCCCCGAATATAGCGGTGACTTGCTCCACAAGTTTAGCGGTAATTACCACCGCCAAGTCATCAGCGAATGCCACGAGGCGCACCTCGCGCGGTAGTCTCAGCAGCAGTACCGAATTGTAGAGGATGTTCCACAGGAGAGGCCCCAGTACTGAGCCCTGGGGAACCCCTCCAGTCACTCTATACGTCTTCGGTCCGTCTTCTGTGTTGTACACTAGAAACCTGTTATTCAGGTAACTCGCCACCATCCTCCGAAGACACCATGGAACATTAAACTCCTTTAGAGCCTCCATGACACACTTCCAACTCGCTGAATTAAAGGCATTTTTGATATCAAGTGTGGCAATCAAGCAGTACTGCTTGGAGCCTCTTGCATACCTTTTTCCTGATATTGCGTCCCTTGCAGTACTGACCACCTCGCTTATGGCATCCAACGTAGAGCGGGATTTTCTAAACCCATACTGGGTTTCCGCCAGCAAGGGATCCACGACTTCCTCGATCCTATTATAAATGATCCTTTCAAAGACCTTTCCAACCGTGTCCAACATACAGAGCGGACGATACGATGATGGTTCTTCCGGAGGCTTTTTTCCTTTAGGCAGTAGAACTAGTCTCTGCCATTTCCATTTATCCGGGAATGTTCCTTCCTTGAGACATGCATTATACATATCGAGGAACATCGCAGGTGCAGCCTTGATGGCTATCTTCAGGGCCACGTTTGGGATTCCGTCAATGCCAGGAGCTTTGTTGTTTTTCACCCTTGCTGTTGCAGTGAGCATCTCCTCTTCCGTGATGGCTGGAATTTCCCCGTCTGCCTTCTCCTCGATATCATAACTCTCCTCTTTCTGTTCTGGGAACAGAGTTGATACAATTTTCCCGAGTAGCACTGGACAGGTAGGCGATGGCATGGGCTGGCTCTTCAATCGACTCATGACAACCTTATATGGCCTGCCCCACGGGTCGCTGTCAACCTCACTGATAAGCTCTTTCCAGCTCTCGGTTTTGGCTTCCTTGATGGCCTTTTTGAGTTCTCTTCTAGCGTCCTTGAACTTTTCCTCCATTGTGGCAAACGTGGACTTCCCTCGGGCCCGTTGAGCTAGTCTGCGGGCCCGGTGACACTTACTTCGAAGACTTGCAATCCCTTCGCTCCACCAGTGTACCGGAGGTCGACTGTCATTATATTTCTTCCGCGGCATAGTTACATCACAAGCTTCAGTAACCCTTCGCATGACCTCCTCCACCTTTTCCGTCGCGTCTCCATAATTCACAGGACTAGTGTTCAACGCCTCGCAAAAGAGATCAGCTTCAAACAGCTTGGCTCTCCAGCCCCTTGAGTTCGATCTTGGTGGTTTCGCCCCTCGCTTCGCATCCTCGTTTATCTCCCACAGTATGGCCTGATGATCACTGTGGGTGTAAATGTCCTGCACCTTCCACGAGAAACGATCTCCCTTCACTAGACTACTGCTCACAAAGGTGAGGTCAACTATAGATGAGGACTCTCCCTTGACGAAGGTGGGCTCACTACCTGTGTTGAGTAGGACCACATCTAGAGCCGACCAAGCCTCAAGCAGGGCTTGCCCCCTTGCATTCGTCTTCCTGCTGCCCCAGTCTATCGCCCATGCGTTGAAATCGCCGGCAATGGCTACCGGGAAGCGATCCTTCGCATCTGATACCAGCATGGTAAGGAAATCCTGGAACTCGTCCAGAGTCCAACTGGGTGGTGCATAGCAGTTGTAAAAATGTACACCCTGGACCTTTACTCTCACAAAACCTTGGACCGTCTGGCAGCCAGAATCCTGAAATGGAGACCTCCCGCAGGACCAGATCACAGCCTTTCCAGTTCCATCGAACACCCAAGGTTGGTTACCCAGATGCCTGTAGGGTTCCGAGAGGATGGCCAGGTCCGGCTTCAGCTCCCGCACCGTCTGCATAAGCAGATCCTGTGCTACCCTGCAATGTTGGAGGTTGAGCTGCAGTACCCTCATTTCCTGAGCTTAACAGCAACCTGGAGTGCCCGCACATACACCGGGCATCGACGACTGCCTGCTATATGGCTAGCAAGCTCCATGTCACATTTGCCATCACATAGTGCACAGTGCGCATCCGCCTTGCACTCCGCGATTTTGTGACCTTCTTTGCCGCATTTGATGCAGCACCTTGACCTGTCTACTTCACTTTTGCAGTTTCTAGACAGATGGCCAAAGCCCCAGCATTTGAAGCACTTCAGGGGCCTCACTATCTCTCTTATACGGCAAGAGGTCCATCCAATGCGGATGTGCTCACGCTCCAAGAGCTTCTTGGCCACCAGTGCTGACAGTCTTACGACCGCAGTCTGGGTTCTGTCGTACGTGAACCTGAGTGATTTAACCGATGCCAACGTTATGCCACAGTCTTCGCCAAGGTCGCGCTGGATGGCCTCCAAAACTTCTTCCTTTGTAGTAACTTCGTCCATGTCCTTAATTTCCACATCCAGCTCTTGCGTTTTACACTTGATGGTG